>NC_139340.1:1287500-1290000 GCF_056507025.1 Lutjanus erythropterus | reverse complement strand
ACATGTACCAGTTTGTGATAATACACCAACTTATGTACCTCAGATCATAACTATATTCAAAATAGTTCAATATTTCTGCTTTTTTTTTACTCAAAAATTGAGCATAATTTTCTATAAATTACATCCATTATACCATAAATTACAAAAATAAGTGTAAAATATATGTTGATGTGTTGGAAACAAGTTAACTAAAAAGGTACAACACAGAATTCGATGATCATTTTATACTACATGCTTTATAAGCAGTCAAACCAGACCGGGTCAATTTTGACCCGGGAGGATAAAAGGTGCGTAGTAAATGGGAAGACAATACGAGGGTTAACAAACTCAATTTTATAGCGTTTACCAAAACTAAATCTTTCTGACACGTCCACATACTGCAGGGTGAACTTGTCCGGGCATAACTCCAACACTCACTGGCACTTTTGGATGGACTGAGACGGCTGTACATCGGCAGACATGTAAGTAATCGTTTTCATTGCTTAAAATGAGGTTTTAGCTGAGTGAACATGAGCGTGCTGCAATATTTAATCCCAACTTTAATGAAGAAGCATGGCGTGTTTTTTCCAACTATGTTTTGCCAGTATTGTAGGCCACTATGCGGTGTAGCGCTAAACAGCTAACCTTACAAAGTTTATTTCTTAGACAAATGCGGTTTCCACTTCATATTGTCTACAAATGCTGTCTTCATGATCGTTTTCTAGTAGGATTAGTACTACTATAAGTAGGTTATGCAAAAACAGCTATTCATCAGCAGCATAGTGGATTAATAGCTGTGGCCATACTGAACCAAAATAAGGAGGTGGGGCGACCAAATCATTTGCTGGTGCGACCAAGAAAGTTATTATAATACTTTGACAAACTTGATGTCAGATTTGCATGAACTATAATCATTAAAATGTACACAAAAACAGGCTTGAAATATTTTACTAGACTACTATAGAATACTGTATATAAAATTGTATCATTTTTAATCAAATTTGCAAACTAATGAACTTTTCACAATATTAATATTTATTGAGATGCGCTAGTAAATTTTTAATTCACTTGTTCACTTGAGATATAAATATTTTTTTTGATCAGTTGGTTCTTTGCATTGAAATCACTTTTGATGTTTTTGTTGCTTCTTCAGAAAACCTTCGGATCAGAGAGGTTCAACCCAGAAGCCCTGTGTCAACATCAGGTACAGCAATTTAAATCCTTAGGTAAATCGACCAAGTTAGAGGTTATTGCAGTACATGGTTTTTGTGTCATACTGTAATTTACACACAGATACACTGATATTTTAAAGCATTACAGACTGCATCATGGAACCAATGGACAAAGCCATGCCTTGCCTTGTATACACATAGGCTGCCCATGTTCTTTTAAACACTGGAGTGCCCTCCGCTGTCACTTGTCAAGGTACCATGCCTCAACGCAAGCAACTCTTTTGTTCACCTGCCTAGTGTGTCAAAGACCTGGATTTCCGAGTGAAAAGGATTTTTTTGAACATATACATCATCATCTAAAGAATAATGAGACCGTAAAGTGCGTCTTTGCAGGCTGTGATCATCAAACTAATGTTTATTCGACCTTTGCAACACACAAACACAGAAAGCACGGCCCCCATTCTTTACAAGATTTCAAACCAGAGATCATTAGTCAAAGACAGCTAGCAGCGTCAAGCAAGCCACTTAATTTGGAAGCTTCTGAAGAGGATATTGATGGCATTGATGATAATAATGAAGTAACTACCTCAAATGAAGAGTATGAAGAGGAAGATGGAAGTGATGTGTGTGTCGAATATATAGCGTCCCTCCTGTTGAAATTAGAAAGTGTCCATAATGTGTCAGTTCGATGCATTGATGAATTGGTAGATGACCTTTTCTTCATAGCAAGTTCTGCACCAGTAGTTGCAATTAGAGATATTGTTGTTTCTCATTTAAAGAAAAATAATCAAACTATTGATAACAGGTTTGTTACATCTCTTGTTGAGGAACTGTGCAAATCCAACCCTCTAAGCAAAGCACTTGGAGCCAGTGGTCCTCTTTCATCATCATTCAGGAGACATAGGTATTATAAAGAAAAATTTGAAGTTGTTGAGCCTGTTCAATACATCCTTGAACCAAATGAGAAGAGGAGTTTCCAGTATGTCCCAATTCTTCCGTCTTTGGTTCAAATTTTGCTTAAAGACATTTTGAGAGAAAAGGCACTAACTAAAGAACAGGACCAGTCATCATCTGCGGAATATAGATCATACCTTGATGGTACAGTCTACAAAGAAAATTCATTTTATTCCAAAGAAACAAGAATACCTCTTGTACTGTATGTGGATGACTTTGAGATTTGTAAATTTCTCTGGGCCCTACATTTGTAGATTTTGTCTTGGAGAGCGATCAGACTTTCAAACAAAGGAAGTGAGGTTGGACGCCTTTCCTGCTCGCACCAAAGAGGACCATGCTATTCATTTGTTGACCGTTAAAGAAAACCCTACTCTGACACACAGTTATGGTGTGAA